>NC_141043.1:45595000-45630000 GCF_052040795.2 Danio rerio | reverse complement strand
TGGTCAACTCTATGGATGCACCAGCCCTGAGTACATCTCCAAAACGTTTGGTCTTATGGAATACTGATAATTACATGACTAAAATAATAGTGATTATGAGTTTTCATATAATCCATCAGCCATTAAACCATAAAACATCTAAAAACAAAACAATTAAGTTGACCCCTTAAATCGATGGCAAAATATTGGTAAAGTGTGTTGCTTTGCTTACGGTAGCAGAGCATGCAGAGGCAGTCCAGGATTTCTCTAAAGAGCTCAGTCATGGGCGGCAGAGGTTTCAGCTCAATCTTCTTGAAGTCTTCAGGACATTTGTCTTTAAGGTGTCCATCTCGCTTGCAGATGCTGCACACGACTGTTGGCGGCTGAAAAAAATATTAATAAAAAATAAAAATAAATAAAAAAACACCACACACACTTCACTTCTGGATCACAGTGTCAAATCGATCACCACAGTGCCTGAACCCCAGGATCAAAAGTGACAGTAAATATATTTTGAAGCTAATGTTTGATTTATTTATTTATTTTAGTTAAATGCTACTATTTTTAAGTTTTTAGTCAACAAAAACTTACTTTTAAAGTTTTGAGTTCAACAGAAAGATGATAAGTCATACAACATATACAAACAGCTGTGCCGTTATTAAATCAGTATATTTGAATGATTTCCAAAGAATCATAGGACATTAAAGACTGGGGTAATAATACCGAAAATTCAGCTATGAATCACAGAAATAACCTGAATTTTAAAGCATTAAAAAAATAACAGATTAAGTACTTGGTTGTATTTTTACTTGTAAAAAATGCAGCGTTGAATTTACTTTAATATTATGCATATTTAGCAAAAATATTTAAATAATGTGAGTATAGATAAAACCCATAATGCAAAAATAATCTGATAACTGGTTTTATATTTATAGTTTCGTTTCTTATCTAGGTGTCATTCTTAACTAGATTGTGTCATTCACATGATTATGATTAGTCCTTTAAGTAATACAGTTCAGTCTTTAAAATCAATGTTTGTACGGATTTGATTCTTATGCCCCTTGTTGGTTTGGATCCAGGCAAATAACAATTTAACAAAGACTTTTATTATATCTGTACAATAACATTTATTTAATTTAAAAAAAAATGAAAATACTAAGTAAAATAAATATAATAATAATAAAACTAATCAATAATAAAAATAAATAATTATGAAAATAATAAAAAAGGAAAGTTTTAAATGTTTCTGTTTTTAAAAGATGCCAATGTTTTTACATTTTTAATGTCTAAAAATCAACATGAAATGAATGAGACTAGAAGTCTCGAGCCAAAACGATTCAAATGGTTACACCAGAGAGTACGTCAAGAACAGGGCTTGACAAACTTTTTTGATCACCAGCCATATGGCTAGTAGATTTCCAACATTACTAGCCACTCGCCATTTTCACTAGACACAATTTTCTTGTTGGGAAAATATATTTTGCCTTACTTTGACTTTGACATGCTAAATTATTTGATTTAGATATTGTGTTATGACCACATGCCTTCTCATTCATTTCACTTCTTGATTGTATTGTGTATTAGCTTGCTCAGTGTGCATGAGCAAATGGCTTGTGTCACAATGCAATCAGTCTTTATTTCATGACTTTTCAGGGCTCTAAATTAATCTCCTATTTAAGCAATGTTATTGTAAAAAAAAAAATATATATATATATATAATTAAACCATATTAACAAAAACTGTAAGCAAAAGAAAGCAGGTGAAACAAATGCACACGATTAATGTTAGGCCTGTTAATAATCTCTTCTAAGAATAATTAAAATGAAAGCTGCTGCTTACAAAAGAATACGTGTATTTTTTTAATCTTGAAAGCAGCAGGACTGTGGGTGCACGATCATCGCTATTTGTCAAGTCTATTTCAAAGGGAACCAATCGCACTCGTTTCGCTTCCTCTAGGAACGGTTGCTTTGCGCAAGTAAATGGGAGCGCGCGCTTTTTAACAGTCGCGCACATCGCATCAGCTGTTAGCGCGAGTGATCATGCTCTCATTCTGTATTCACCATTCTTTTGCTCGCACGAACAGTTTTTTTTTTTTTGTCAGTCGTGCCGCTTCTCGATTCTAATATCACATTTGCACGAATATTGGGCGATGCTTGTTGTCGAACCCTGCTTTTAAAAAAACTACAATTTAAAAATGACTTCCAACCAGCCAAAGTGGATAGCGGAGGTGTATGTCTAACCCGCCAGAGCTGAAATCTACCCGCATTTGGGGGTAATCGCAGGTGTATGGTCCGACTCAGCCTCCACGAGGTGGCATAGCTGGGGCTTATGCAGACACTGACGTGCACCTCTCAAAAATTGTAACTACACATCACAACGACGTTTAGCACAAGCTCTGTGATTGGTCGGCTTGGTACCGATGACAATCGTGGGCAGTGCTGAGAGCCACGAGCCAGATAAAGCGAGTGTTTACAAGTGTCGAATCCTTTGAAGGCTCCGGATGGAATCTGTTGTTTTGTGTTTACCTTATCGTTACAGTTTTTCCTGCCTTGAATTAGCGATATTTAGCAACATGTAGCGTTCAGAAAAAACAAAATACCCTTAAAGAAACTCAACACAGAGAAACATGTAAGCCTACTGCCAGCTAGCGTTTCAGAAGTGTTATTGCAGAGCAAAACAAACAGCACAAAGAAATATAAATGCACGACTACTAGCAAGCCGTGGGTCACAGCGATCGATCAATGCAGAAGTATAAATCAGCCCTGAGGTCAAAACAATGCACTCACCTTTCCTCCAGTGAAGATCATCCTGTCAAAGATGTAGTGCAGGTCTTCTGGAGCGATATTGTCCTGTTCCTCCATCTCATGATCTTTCTCCTCTTCCTCATCATCTTCATCGCTGTCCATCAGCAGGCCGTTCAGAACAGAAGGAGACACGTTTCTGGAGATTTCCTGAGAAACACCTTCACCATCAATCCCACCGTCCCCCACCAGGAGATCAGTAAACGCTCCTCTCAGGCTCTCCTCTTCCTCCAAATCCCGCTCTTCATCTTCATCACTGCTGTCTCCGTCCTCTTCATCACGTTTCTTTCGCTCCAGGCTGTCGGATCGGGCGGTTTCATTGAGTCGGTGTTTGTTCCTCAGTAAACGGCGGCTGGTGTTCACTCTGTTCCTGCTCTGGGGACAGGCGAAGTACTTGTAGGCCGTGCGGAAACGCTCCTGGATGTACTCGAACACCATCTGACTGTTCAGACTGCGGGCCACGTTCCTTTTCAGTGCAAACGGATCTGGAAAGGGTTAAAGGAGACCTATTATGTAAAAAAAAATCACCTTTATAAGGGGTTTAAACATATTCGTGTGGAAATAGTGTGTGACTATAATCAGCTTCTGATGGTAAAAATGTATTAATTGTATTTATTTACAATCCGACTTGATAAAAACAGTCTGCAGAAACACACTGACTGACATCTTTCATTTGTAGGTGTCATTAGAAAGGGGAAAGCCCCGCCCATTAGTAACCATCTCTCCCTCGTTAGCATATAGATATTGTTAGTCTTGTATTTGAATCTGCCACTATGCTGACACACAAGCATTCGTAGCTCCGCCCACAATCTCATTTGCATTTAAAGCAACTAAAAGCCATGTAAAGCCTGAAAGGTCAGCTTCAAAGGTTTAAAATATTATGTGTGAGGTATTTTGAGCTGAAGCTTCACATACACACTCTAGGGACATCAGAGACTTATTTTATTTCTTGTAAAAAGAGGCATAATAGGTGTCCTTTAATTTGTGGTCATGTACTAGAAAGTTCATTCTGCTGGCTGTGTTTTGTTTTTAATGTTTAGCTTAAAGTGACAAAATGCCTATTTAAAGGCACAGTATTTAATTCACACCGCTAGAAACATGTATTCAGAACAAACAAAAGCGTAGTTTGATGATGTTGTGTCTTTATCATGCAAGTAAACAGCTTATAAACAGTTCAGAGTTTCATCAAGTACATTTAAGACAGTTTTAAGAGCATTATGAATGAAATTTCAGACTTAAACAGGACTGAATACTAAGGATTTTTTTTATAATGGCCTGGTTGGGAGAAATTTCTTAGCCACAATTTAAGTAATGTGTCAAAACAAGCAAACCCTGCTTGTATACTGATGAATATTTTTATTTACTAAACCTATATGAGGACACATTTAATTGGGTGAGCGGAGGGCTCTTTGAATCTGCCATTATTTGTCTTTGAAAACAGGTGACAGGTTAAGGCAAAGGGGTCATAAAAGAGCATGAGAGAGGACTTGGGGATACAATGAGAATCATCTGTGTCAGAAAAGCATGAAATGTATACAACATATGTTGAAACTGTCATGTATGTTTGAAAAGATCCACACTGTATGGGAGAGACGAGTCCAGTTTAGATGTTTGAAACATAATCTCCTTTCACACATACACACCTTTCCGGAAAATTACCGGCAATTTTCCGGGAAGGTGTGTATGTGTGATCAGGCCCTTTTTGAAAATACCGGTAAATTCGTTCTGGCTATTTTCCGGAAAGAGAAGTTGTCAAATTGTTGGCGCTGTGTGAACGCAAAAGTAAGATTGCCGGAATAAGCGTCTAGAATGTGCTGACGTGAGACGTCTGCTTTAGCCAATCAGAACAGTCAGACGCATTCACGTCCGCGCGGTTTATGTGAATAAAAGCCTTTGAATATTTTTCCAGACACATTTAGCTGCTAGAAATTAGTCAGATAACGTTTATATGTTCATCTTAATGCCAACCGTGTAATAATTATCGATAAGATGCTTATGATAAGCCGTTGTTTGTTTACCTTCAAGCTTTGCGTGTGCCCATAAAACAGCCCTTGAGCGCCAGCACACACCCATATCATGTACATCTCGATATGTGAAAGTGTTCCTCAATATGTTTACATGGAAGTTGTTCACAATACTGATCCATCCACAGAGTTTGTGATGTAGTCAAATGTTTACAAACACAAGCGCAGCCGTTTAAAGCTCATTTCTGGGTAATGATGTCAGAATTTACCAGTATTTTGGAATGGATGAGTGAATGCTTTTTTCCGGAAAAATTCCGTAACTTCCTCGCCTGTGTGAACAGCGCTTTTTTGAATTTACTGGTAAAATCGTCCTGGAAATTTTCCAGATATTAACCAGTATCACTGTGTGAAATGGGCTATAGATCCTAGTCATGATTACCAAATGTGAACTGTATTTTTAAAAACAGTTATGAATACATTAGATCTTTACATTACGAGAGTCACCAAGAAGAAGAGGCTTTAAATAAGGGTTGTAAAGAAGTAGGAGCTGGAAGAGGCCTGTTGAACCAGTAAACAGCTGTGAAAACACAAAGGTGGGAGGAAGCCAGGATAAAGGGGATAGCAAATCTGAAGGACATCAGACTGTCCAGGAGTGAGACTAGGGATGGGTCTGCTTATGGACGTCTCTGCTTTTTTGGAAAACATTCCAATAAAGTATATTTTTCTGATATTCATAACCCCCAGTCTGAGTTTAATTCATTAAGAGAAAAACCGAAAACCACGACAATACATACACATTTTTTTCAACATAGATTTTCTTTAAAAAGATTTAATATAAATAAATATACACCATCATGGACAGCAAAATTTTAAATGATTTAAGATGTGCAAGACATTCTTGTTGTCCATGTAAGACCTACATTTTTTTATTCATTCATTTTCTTGTCGGCTTAGTCCCTTTATTATTCTGGGGTCGCCACAGCGGAATGAACCGCCAACTTATCCAGCAAGTTTTTAAACAGCGGATGCCCTTCCAGCCGCAACCCATCTCTGGGAAACATCCACACACACATTCACACACACACACTCATACACTATGGACAATTTAGCCTACCAAATTCACCTGTAACGCATGTCTTTGGACTGTGGGGGAAACCGGAGCGCCCGGAGGAAACCCACGTGAAGGCAGGGAGAACATGCAAACTCCACACAGAAACGCCAACTAAGTCGAGGTTCGAACCAGCGACCCAGCGACCTTCTTGCTGTGAGGCGACAGCACTACCTACGGCGCCACTGCTACTTTTTAAGACTCTGTGGACACCCTGACAGTTAAAATAAATGTTGGTATAATTATGTTGGCTTGAGAAAGCCAACATACTGTTATGCTACTCTGTCCTTGAAAACAAACGTATCTCCTCCTTGGCCGTTCATGCCACAAGGCCCAAATGTGGTCAAAATGTGCTTTCTACATTCAAGATTGTTGCTATATCTCCACATGCCTATAAGACTTATTGTTTTTTTTAATAAAAAATGTTAAATATTACATTTTTATAATCCGGGCATATAAAAAATTATGCAAGCCCCAAATTTGGCCAAAAGCTGTATTTAGATGCGTTAGATTTTGTTGCTATATCTTTAAGGTTTATCACACTTATAGTTTTCCAATAAATAATCTTTAAGCATTATTTTTCTTATAATATGGCAAGCTATTTTGACTTAAACTCCATATTTTTTACTGATATGGCAAGCCCTTTTTGCATGTATCACCTTCACAGTTATTAAGCATTGTATTTTCAAAAAAATACGGCAAGCCATTTTTACATAATGTTCATTCCCTTAGTCTCTTTATTAATCAGGGGTCGCCACAAGGGAATGAACCGCCAACTTATCCAGCATTTGTTTTACACAGTGAATGCCCTTCCAGCCGCAACCAAGTTTTTGACACTCATAAAGACTGTCATAGAAACATCGGGGTTGATTAAGATCACTAGTATTGCCGAGAAGCTTTGATGTATCATCACTAACCTGTCAAATGTCCCCATAGCAATAAAACAGTATAACCTAGCGACCATTTAAAAATAGCAATATCGCTACATCAGAACATCGCAGGGACCTGGGCATTGGCTTGTTTGACTCATGCTAGCAAATGGGACTTCCTTTGTACTATGCATGGTAACAATGATAATGGAAGCCAAGTGCTAATAACGATTAGCTACATGCTATGAATGATTATCTAAATGCAATAGCATATGCTAGAAATGCCTTCTAAGTATTAGCATTTGATCAAACATGTACACGAGCATTGCCATTTAGCAACTGCTTAGCAACCACCTAACAATGCCATAATTGTTTTAGCAACTGCCTAGCAACCACTTAGCAACCGCCACCATGCTTCCTGCCAACTGCCATTCCTAAGCCTATCGCAGTCACGTTGGCTTTCTCAAGCCAACATCAAAGTTTATCAATAAACTTAAGGTTCTAGTTATATAACAATAATCTATGTTCATGTTCACACAATGTTTTAAAAAATAAAATATAAAATGCACAAGTGCCCTATGAAGCGGTGTGAAGAGCATGCCAAAGCAACAGATGGCGACACTCCTGACTGTTCATGTTGGCCAATCAGAAGTGTTCTGCTTGGCAGAATTATGATATTTCTGTTACAAAATTAAGTAGGATAATTGTCCATGTATCAGTATATACACTACAAGTATACGCCCTATCACATATGGGCAGCGCAGGGAGTAGCACTGTCACCTCACAGCAAGAAGGTTACTGGTTCGAGCCTTGGCTGGGTCAGTTGGCATTTCTGTGGAGTTTGCATGTTCTCCCCGTGTTGGCGTGGGTTTCCTCCAGGTGCTCCAGTTTCCCCCACAGTCCAAACACGTGCGCTATAGGTGAATTGGGTAAGCTAAATTGTCCTTAGTGTATGTGTGTGAATGAGAAAGTATGGGTGTTTCCCAGTTGCAGCTGGAAGAGCATCTGCTGCTGGATAAGTTGGCAGTTCATTCCGCTGTGGAGACACCTGATTAATAAAGGAACTAGCAGAAAATAAAATAAAAGGGATCATCACACATAAGCAATTAAGATTGGGCAAATAAAAATCTGTTAAATTGTCATTTTTAAATGAGGATTTAATAATTATGTTGCAATAAAATTGCAAGTAAAGTAACTTTTTACATTGTAAAGACAAAGTACATGTCTGTAAATTATTTACATATGAGCTTTAAAATGTCCTATTATTATTATTGTTTATTATTCCAAAATATCATATTATTTTTGTTCTACAAGTTTACGCAGGATGGGATGACTAAAAATGAACATGCAGCAGTGTAATAGTGAACAAAGGTGGCAACATTAGTAATACAATAAAATGAAGAAAACATGCCATCCAACTCAAGCGATGCACTGTGTTTAGCTATTTATGTCTCCATACTTCATGCATCTACTTCTGTTTGATTGCAGGCTTTTGTAAACAAAACAAAACAAAAGTTAAAACAAAATTTTTTAAAAACATTTTAACATCTTTCTGTTTTAATTATTGAAAATAGCATCGATAAGCAATATCAATAACAATAATATCAAAATATCAATTGGATAAAAGCGTCTGCTAAATGACTAAATGTAAATGTAAAATCTAAACAATAGCCAGCCCTAGTTATCAGAGAACTATTCAAACTCTAGTATTAGAGCACTCTACGCCACCTTTTAATCATTTTCGAATGTAAAGCTATTGTAGGAGATCTTCAAAACCACATTAGTTATCTGTATGATCTCACCCTCTATAGCGAGTCTGCGGCGAGGCCAGTTCTTCAGCTCTCGCGGCAGCAGTTCCTTCAGACGGATGCTGATTATGTGCTCCTCCAGGGCAAACTCAAGTGTGTAAAAGCGCAGGAGCTCCAGCCACAGCTGACCCAGAGACGCGCTCACTGGTTCCTCCAACTTCAGACGAGACTGCAGACATAAACACACAATTAATTATGATCTCCTCAAAGAGACAGTTCACCTCATCATTTAACTCCCTCTCAAATGGTTCTAACTTTATTTTGCTTGTGTTTTTGAGTTGTGTTCTGTTCGACACAAAAGAAGATATTTTGAAGAATGCTGGTTGCTGGCATCCATCTACGTCCATTGCAGGGAAAACAACTATTATGGAAATTGATTGGTACAGCTAACATCATTATTCTATAGATTTTCTTTTGTGTTCGACTCAAAAGGATTTTGAAGTGAAAAGTGAGTAAACGACAAAATTATTAATTTTGGGTTAACTATGCCTGGGGCTGCCTGGCTGAAATTAAAAGTCTGTGTGCATATACCCCATTAAATATTTATATTTATTTAAAGCACGTGTCAAACTCAGTTCCTAAAGGGCCGCAGCTCTGTACAGTTTAGTTCCAACCCTAATTAAACACACCTGATCAATCAAATTGAGCGCTTTAGGCTTGTTTGATGCCTACAGATAGGGGTTTTGAAGCTGGGCTGAAACTAAACTCTGCAGGGCTCTGGCCCTCCAGGAATTGAGTTTGACATTCCTGATTTAAAGGGATCGTTCACGCAAAACTGAAATCTGGGAAAAACACTGTGAAAGTCAATGGATCACAGCAACCAGAACTCTTGTGGAGGTACTGTGGAGGAAGTGGAGGGCGAGCAAATGATTTTTTGAGTGAACTACCTCTTTAAAAAAAAGTTTCACAACATAAACAAACATCAAATCAAACATAAGATTTCTGAAAGCATATAACCCTAATTCTTTTTTGAATTAGGGTTTTTTTTTTTTAAGAATTTTTTTGAATGACTTTTTTGAATGCGCGTGGCTGTGCATTTATACTTCTGCGCGCTGTCTCTGTTGGTCTGCATTAACACTTCCAAAACGCTAGTTGGCAGTGAGGTGTAAATGTTCCTCTGTGTCGAGTTTCTTCGCTGCTTTTTTGCTTTTCCTGAACACTTCCGGGATGTACAAGTGGCTCAAACTCGCTCATTTTGAGGCAGGAACCGGCGGACGTGCAACAACTTTAACTATGAGGTAAACACAAAACAAAACTTTCCATCCGGAGCTCCTTCACGGGACTCCACACTTGTAAACAATCGCTCGCGCCATTCGCGCGGCTGTTGGTCCCGCCCAGACTTGTCAGCGCTACCAAGCCGACCAATCACAGAGCTTGCGCTACGCGTTGTTGCGACGTGGTTACATTTTTTGAGAGGAGCACGTCAGTGACGGCGATGGCCACGGCGAAGGGCTATGCGTCAGCGACGTAGCATACGCCGGCGTTTCACGCAGAAGTATAAATCAGCCTTAATCGAGAGCCGTTTATGTTTCATGTAGTTAGTTTGTGTGTTGTATTTACCACAGTATGTGTTTTTCTGTCATTTCAAAACGCCTATTTGTTTTCATTTTGTGCCAGTCTGACAATCAATGTGTCAGTTGGAAAGTACAGCACGTGCGTTTGTCAAACATTTTGGTGAATTACATTTGTTTAGGTTGGCTAGGGGTGTCAAAATTAATTTTTTTTCTGTGCACCACAATTCAAACACTAACAATTTAGCATCGTTCATTAATGATCATAACCGGTTATCATGTATTGACGTCATTTATCTCATATGCGCTATGATGCCGTAGCTTACTTAAAAAAAAATATTCACCTTTCCTGTAGTCTGTTCGAGCTTCTTCTCTTTCTTTTCTACGGGTGTTTTGGGTTCAGGTTTGGATCTTCCATCTCCTCTGCCTTCGCCTGCAGGAGCAGGTCTGTGTTCCCATCCCACAAACACCTCAGACTGCACACCGGTCAGATGAAATTCATCCACACGCTTCACCTCGAAGCCTTTGATCTGACAAGACAGACGTTTTTCAATCTTTTAGATATCATGGACTGCAGTTTTTTCTTCGTCTTAGCTGACGTTCACCAAAACATTAGCTCTTACCCAGTGTCCTAAATAAACAGGCAAGACGGGCTTGTATCTCTGCTGCAGGAAGAAAATGACCATCAGAGACAGAGAGTATGATGGGATTCCTCCTTCTGCCTGACAGTCGATGTGGCACAGCTACAGACAAACACAATCCCGTTAGGCATTAGTAATAAACAGCTACAGCAATTCTGCAAAAAGTGATGATACTATGACATACATTCGCCCAGTAGCGGAAGGCCAGAACCAGAGGAACGAGCCTCGGCTCCAGTCGGGACAGAGCCGCGAGGTGATTGGTAGTGAGGCACGCGACATCATTTCCTGCGCTCACTTTACACATTAACCCACTGCGGAGATAAAACCACTCATATCAGTCATGACAGATCCTCATTTATGATTTGTTCTTCATGTGGACAGTGGCTATTAATAGTGTCAGTGTTTTATTATGGATATAAAGCTGACCTGGCCTCATCTCTGCAGAAAACAACAGGGACTTTGGCATGAAAATCAGACTCCACCTCTGCAAACTCCACTGGAAACAAAAGTGAAACCAGAGTTAATCCGGGCTCTCGAAACTTGAGGATTTTGCATGCATGAACGGAAAGTATGAACAGGAAATATTTATGCTCAAATACAAAATAAATAATTGACAAAAAAAAAAAAAGTTTCTCATGATATAATTAGAAATAAACTTTTTAATTATATTAAATGTGCTATTAAATAAATAAATATATGATAAATAAATTATATAAAATAAAATAAATACATATGATATTTAATACAAAAATGACCACTCTAAATAAAAAATAACCAATAATAAAATTAAATACTTAAACACACACACACACACACACACTTTACATAAATATTTATAAACTTTTGAGCAAAAATCTAAATGGGATGCAATAACTAAAATAATAAATACCATAAAATGTTATTATTATTATATTTTAAAATGTAACATTTAAAATCGACACAGAACATAAACAAATTGCATATATTAACTGTATACAAAAAGTAATTATATTAAATGTGCTATTAATGTCTTTTAACAGAAAATACAAAACTACAATAATGATAATAGAAAAATAAATAAAGTAATTAAATATATACATACACACACACACACACTATAAATTTTGATATGCATTTTAATAAAAACAGAAATGGGAAGCAGGCAACGTGGTGGGTAGCAGTGGGTAGTGCTGTCGCCTCACAGCAAGAAGGGCACTGGTTCCAGCCTTTGCTGGGTCAGTTGGCATTTCTGTGTGGAGTTTGCATGTTCTCCCCATGTTGGCGTGGGTTTCCGTAGTGTCCGTAGTGTGTGTATGTGAATGAATGAGGGTGTATGGGTGTTTCCCAATGATGGGTTGCAGCTGGAAGAGCATCCGCTGTGTAAAACATATGCTGGCAGTTCATTCCGCTGTGGTGGCCCCAGATTAATAAAGGGACTAAGCCGAAAAGAAAACGAATGAAAAAATAAATAGGATTAAATGACTAAAACATGAAATGAAAATGTAATTATTATATTATTAAATTAAACATTTACACCAAATATAAATATATGCTAATATTAACTGTATGCAAACAGTAATTATATTAAATGTGCTAATTAATATATTTTTAACAGAAACGGTCAACAATAACAATAAAAAATAGAAAATAATAATAGATAAAATTTTAACAGAATGTAAATAAATTGCATATATTAACTGTATACAAAAAAAGTAGGTGTATGATTTTGCATTAACTTACTGTTTTAAAAAAAGTTAAATTAGATACATTCTCTAAAACAGGGGTGCCCAAACTTGGTGCTTGAGGGCTGGTGTCCTTCAAAGCTTAGTTCCAACCTCAACCAGATACATCTGGCCTTGCTAATCCTGCTCTTACTAGGCTTCCGAGAAACATCCGTGCAGGTGTGTTGAGGCAAATTGGAGCTAAAACCTGCAGGACACCGGCCCTCCAGGACAAAGTTTGGACACCCCTACTCTAAAACAACATTTACTAAAGATAAATAATACATAATAATTATTATGTAATATTATACATGTAATTATTATTACTTATAACTAGAAATTCTGTACTTGTTAAATGTCTGTCTAACTTGTTTAATATAAAATATATATAAATGTAAAAAGTTTTTTGCCATTTAAAGTCCTTTACCCAAAACTAAAAGGACTTAATTTTCCATGGCTATGAAAACAACCATCAGTACACCCAAATAATTTATAAACCTAAAAAATTCAATCTTCATTCATAATTTATTTGAGAACCTATTTGGCAGCCCTCGCTTTTAATGGAAATCTATTTATCATTAAACTGGACATGCATTCATAACAAGACATGACCCCAAATCATTTGAGATTAATAATAAAAGGAATAGTTCACCCTAAAATGTAAGTTCTGCCATCATTTATTCATCCTCTGCTCATTCCAAACCTGTTTGAGTTTCTTTCTTCTGTTGAACACAAATGGAGATATTTTGAAGAATGTTCAAAAGCCATTTAACCATTGACTTGCATATAATTTGTTTCCTACTGTGGAAGTAAATGGCTATTGGTTTCCACAACTGAAAGAGAGTAAATATTTAACTTTGATCATTTTTTGGGTGAACTATCCCTTTAAGAACTCCATAACATGTTTTCCACATAATACATATTTAAACTCAGTAAATGATTATAGTGGTGTAAAAAGGTGAAATTTCTTTTTTCTCTCTCTCATGTTTATCATACTTTAGTGTCAAACAAATGTAAACATCAAAGATAACACAAGTAAACACATCATGTAGTTAAATGAAATGTTTTTTTTTTATCATTAAGATAAAACAAAATACAAAACTACATGTCCCTGTCTGAAAAAGTGCTTGCCCCCCTGTTAACACTTAACTCTGATTAAACCACACCTCAGTTCAGTTTCTCTGGCAACACTCAGCAACATCCAGGCCTGATTACTTCCATACCTGTTCACAATCAATTAATCACCTAATTAGGATCTGCCTGACAAAAGGGAAGTAGACCAAAAGATCCTCAAAATCTAGACATCATGCTAAGATTCTAAGAAAATAGAGATCTTTATAACCACTTTATAAGTGGTTATAAAGCCCTTTCTTGGAAATACAGTGAATCACAGTAAGAGCCATTATCTACAAATGGCAAAAACATGGAACAGTGGAGAATCTTCCCAGGAGTGGCCGGCTGACCAAAATTACCAAGAGCACAGCGAGAACTCATACAAGAGGTCACAAAAGTGCCCACAATGATATCAGGGGATAAAAACTGCAGGCCTCACTTGCCTCAATTAAGGTGAGTGTTCATGACTTCACCATAAGAAAGAGGCTGGACAAAGAATGATTTGCATGGCAGAGTTCTTGGATGAAAATCACTGCTGAGCAACAACAGACTCATCTCAATTTTGCCAGAATGCATTAATAATCCCCGTGACTTTTAGCAAAATACTCTGCAGACTGATGAGACAAAAGTTACAAAACTTTTTGTAAGATGTGTGTGTCCCATTATGTACACCTTAAAAGTAGCACCGCATTTCAGAAAAGGAACACCATACAACCAGTAAAATGTGGTGGTGGTGCTAGGGTAAGGGTCTGGGGCTGTTTTGCTGCATCAGGACGTGAAAGACTTGCTGTGCTTACCAAAACACTTTGCTGGGTTTACTAAAAAATCCTCAAGGAGAAAGTCCGGCCAGCTGTTAATAACTTCAAGCTGAAGAAAACTTGGGTTCTGACGCAGGACGATCATACAAAGCACACCAAAAAGTTGACTTCTGAATGACTGAAGTAAAACAAAATGAAGACTTTGGAGTGGCCAAGTCAAAGTCCTGACCTGAATCCAATTGAGATGCTGTAGCATGACCCTAAAAAGGCAGCTCACACTTAAAAAAAAAAAAAAAAAAAAAAACCTCCAAGGTGGCCTAATTACAGCATTTCTGCAAAGATGAGTGGCCCAATTCATTCACAGTGCTGTAACTGATTCATTGCAAGTTATCAAATGCTTGATTGCAGTTGTTATCATGTCAGTTATCAGGTTTAAGTGGCAAACACTTTTTCACACAGGACTATGTAATTTTGTCTTTTGTTTTTGCCTTAACAATAAAAAATGTTGTCTTTACGCGTGTTATCTTTAACATAAAAATTTATTTTATGACATGAAACATAAAAGTGTGACAAACATGCAAAAAGAAGAGAAATCAGTAAGGGCAAAGACTTATTCACACCACTGCATATCAGTTATAGTAGCATGAATGGAAAACTCACCACAGTTCTTGAGGATCTCCAGCACCTGGATGAGCACATCAGGCTGAGTCATCTGCACCACACAAAATGTGTCAAAAACAACAATAAAACACACAAACACACATTCAGAAATGCAGCTGATGTACAGTTGAAGTCAGAATTATTAGTCCCCTTTTGAATTTCTTTTCCTTTTTTAAATATTTCCCAAATGGTCTTTAACAGAGCAGGGAAATTTTCACAGTATCTGATAATGTTTTTTTTTCTTAATTGTTTTATTTCGGCTAGAATAAAAGCAGTTTTCAATTTTTTAAAAGCCATTTTAAGGACTAAATTATTAGCCCATTTAAGCTATTTTTTCCCGACTGTCTACAGAACAAACCATCCATTATACAATTAATTGCCTAATTACCCTAACCTGCCTAATAACCTAATTAACCCAGTTAAGCCATTAAATGTCACTTTAAGTTGTATAGAAGTTTCTTGAAAAATATCTAGTAAAATAATATTTACTGTCAACATGGCAAAGATAAAATAAATCGGTTATTAGAAATGAGTTATTAAAACTATTATGCTTAGAAATGTGTTGAAAAAATCTCTCTGGGCAGGGGCGCTAATAATTCAGGGGGCTAAAAATACTGACTTCAACTGTATGTGTTTAGACTCACAGTGGAGGGATAAGAGACGTCGATGTTCACGTCGCTGGTTTTGAAGGCAAAGCGGGTGAGACAGGAGCCGTACAGACGGAGAGAGCACGCTAGAAACAAACACATGACAAAGAAAATCATTTCAACACCGACCAGTTTACTGCAAGCTTTTATACAACTGTTCAGAAGTTTAGTGTTGGTGAGTTTAATTGCATATATTTAATCAAAAAACAGTATTAACTAAAATTTTATTACAATTCAATTGTTTATTTAATTTTTTTATGCATTTAAAGATGAATTCAAGTCAAGGCAGGTTGAGCTTTATTATAATCCGCTACATGTGTGGACATACAGTGGAACGAATGACCATGTCTAACAGGACCACTGTGCTACATAAATAATAATAAATTTGAACAGTTTTCTAGCACAGATTAATGGTTTTGCTTCATAAGACCCCTAAAGCCTGGTTTATACTTCTTCGTCAAGTGACCTGCATAATCAACGGCGCATGCAACGCCCATAGCTGTGCATTTATACTTCTGCGCGCTGTCTCTGTTGGTCTGCATTAACACTTCCGAAACGCTAGTTGGCAGTGAGGGGTTTATGTTCCTCTGTGTCGAGTTTCTTCGCCTGTGTTTTGTTCTTTCTGAACACTTCCGGGATGTACAAGTGGCTCAAACTCGCTCATTTTGAGGCAGGAACCGGCGGACGTGCAACAACTTTAACTATGAGGTAAACACAAAACAAAACTTTCCATCCGGAGATCCTTCACGGGACTCCACACTTGTAAACAATCGCTCCATCAGGCTCGCACCATTCACGCGGCTCTCGGCTCCGCCCAGACTCGTCAGCGCTACCAAGCCGACCAATCACAGAGCTTGCGCTGCGCGGTTGCGACGTGTAGTTACATTTTTTGAAAGGTGCACGTCAGAGATGTCGGCCACGGCGTAGGGCTGTGCGTCAGCGCCGTAGCATACGCGTGCGCTTGACGCAGAAGTATAAATCAGCCTTAAGTATCACCAAGAGCCAAATGTAGTAATTTAGTTTTGCCTGTATGGCTTAATCCCAATTCTACCCCTTACCAATTCCCTAAATTTTCTAATTCTCTTTAGCTTGATGCCTCAGTTACACTAGTTTGTGCGTGCGAAAATTTACGTCAAGTTGCGGTCGATCTGAAAACTGCTCCAATTGGTCCACCGTTTTTATGTTGTTAAAAAAAATAATTGGGTATGTTTATATCACCCCAATATGACAGTCTATACACTATACCTACACACATGTCTGTCCAAACAACAAGATTTTTCACCATAGGTGCCCTTTAACCTCACATTTTCAATTTTTTCAAAGTCTCTTTAAGTTAGGATGGAAATGAGAGTACCTGCTAGTTGTTTTTGTATAATTCCCTCCATCCGAAGCACTACGGCCTGCCTCAGTGCAAAGTCTTCCTCTGAGATGCCATGCAGTTCTGCTGCCTCCAACACTGCGAAGTCCAACGCCCTCAACTGTGCTGGAGAGGGAGCAGGCAGCGCTCGCAACTCGTTCTCCTCCCGTTTCTCCTGCAAATATACACACAAAATGCTGGATAAACAAATGTATGAGAGGAATTAAATAACTAAATTTATTCATAAAAGCGGCTACAACCAAAGTTCCCAAAATATACATTTATTAACCTAAAAAAAGCTATCACAAAGCGTGATGCTTAAAGCACACCAGCTATTTAGATCAGCCATTGTGTTTAAAGTCACATGCTTTCTGGATATATTTTTGGAGATTTGATGTTGCCGCCTTTATGAATATTTTTTGTACTTTTAGTTGTTTGGCTGAGCACCCATTTAGATTAATGTGTGTGCTTTTAGTGCTTTTTTTCCAATGATTTAAATAAATGACATTAGCTATAATGGTCGTGGCGCTTTTAAATTTGGCAAGAAATAAAGGTTGCAATAGTCATGAGAGTCATAGTTTGATCCCGCTCTGACTCCAGCAAACACCAATTAGAGAAGAGATTGCCTTGAAGGAGCAAGAGTTCTGACTGGCATTATAGGTCAGAAAATTTCCATTTATTGGATTACAATTAGGTTTCTCAGGCTGGAAAGTCTCCATTTATTGAGCATTTGTAATCAGATTACGACAATGAATTTAATTCATTATTGGTCATTAAAGGTGCAGTAGCTGATCTGCCTAAATGCTAACCGGTTCTTTCAAATACAATCCCTCCCCCGTCGTCCAAAGCCACGTCTCCTGAATTTGCGAACGTGCACATTAAAGATGAGACCCACTAGATCATGTAATTCGCCATTTTATAGTACTTCATAATAATACAATTCCCAACAAAAAAAAACTGTAGCATGCATCTAGCTTGTTTTCAGTTGTGTAGCAAGCAAAACTTGTCATCAATCATTAGTCTCACACACTGTCCTAAATATACTACTGTATGCTTAGCGGTTGGCTGGCGGCATGCATGAATCACACTTATTACTAAGCCATACTTGCATGCTATTTCAGACCGAATATTCAGAGTAGCGTTAAACAATATCGAGAGCGCATCACAGGCTCTCGTTGTTAAAAAATGAACCAATGTGAATTTAAAACCAACTTCACCTCAGTACAGCAGGGTAGGCAGGAAAGCGCTATTTACTGATGTTTTGTTGTTAAACTAAATATAAATCTACATCATCCATGCTGTAAAAAGACCTTATGAAACTGAAAATAGTCACATCAATCTTTCACCAGAAGATTTCAGTGGCTGAACAACACTTCCGTGCATATAACCCATTCATAACACAATACACTCTACATTAGCTTTGCTTGAGCTAAAATAGTAAAAAAAAAAAAAAAATAAATAAATAAATAAATAAATAAAACAAAAACATCACCTGTCTAAAAGAAATACTTCAGCCATGGTGTTGTCCTTTCTCCAGTGTGCAAAACTAACTTCAATATTGATAGAGTTTAAAAGGTTTTGATTTAGCATTTGTTTTTAGCACTGTCACGCATGAACGTGCATCAGCAGAACTGCGTGAACAAGATACGCAGATGTACAAATCTTGATGAACATTTTTAGTCTTATGCCTCACCCAGAATATTAAAATATATATAAATACACTTAGATCAAATACTTTAATCATTAATAATGGATTGTGAAGAGACCAGCACAACAAACAATGTTTCTGAAGACAATCACCTACTGCACCTTTAACTAAGAAATTAATAGAAAAGAAACTACCATGGCAGTCAATGGGTTTCAGCTTCAAAAAAATCTTCCTTTGCTTTCAGTAGAAGAAAAAAGAAAGTCAAACCGGTTTAGAATTGTCATTTTTGAGTGAATTATCCCTTTAAATACCCCTAAAATGCAAAAAAAAAATGAATACAAGAATGTTGTGCAAATATATAAAACATTAATTAGTTTAACCTGTCGAATCATCCATTCAAGCAAACTATTATTTTCAGTAGATTGACCTGCATGGATTAATTATTCACCTAAGCTTACCAAAAAACCATTAAAAAAAACGCACATTCTGTGATCGTTTACTCACCCGTTACTCATCTCAAACATTTATGAGCTTAACTTAAACACAACAGAAGGTATGTTGAAGTAAGTTGAAAACCTGTAACAGCTGACTACCATAGCAAATGTTTTTTCCTACTATGGAAGTCAATGGCTACAGGTTTACAGATCTACAGAACTGAGTGAATTAGTGAGTATAATTACATTTTTGGGTGAATTATCCCCATATAAAACTGTACAAAATGCTTTAAACTGCACTGGAAACACGACATTCTGCATATTCTCACCATGATGTTCTTCTTGTGACGTTTCTCTTTAATGTGCTTGTGAGCACCCTGGATGTTCTCCACATGGACTGAACACAGTTTGCATAGATACTGGAAATTGGGATACTCCGGAGACGGCTGTGGAAAACACCACAGAGAAAGCAGTCAGATCACACGTTCAAATGTGCAAATAGCTGAAATCAATGTTTCTAGGTTCAATAAATGATCTAATTTTCACCTCCATTGAAAAGCAAAACAGGCTCGTGAATATGAACACAAATGGTCTGAAAATCAGGAGAATAAAGTGTTTTGTTTACAGTCAAATGAAACTGGCTAAAGACAACTGGGATGAAAACGAGCCCACCAACTCGTCTTCAAGGGGGAAGAAATGTGAGTTCGTAACTAACTAATTAATTTAATTAATTAATTTTCAGGATTTACAATGTTTAGTTGTGCATTTCACTAACCAAACGAAAGGATTCACAACTTAAAATAAAATGTGGACCATATAATAAAAATGGGTCAAAATAATGAAAATAGCATCCTTCCAGGGGTTTATATTATTTTTACAACACTTTTAACACATTTAAAAACAAAGTCCCAAAGCTGGAACTTAAACCTTGCTGTGAGGTGAAAGTGTTAACCACTGAAGAGTTTAGAAGAGGTAAAAGATATTTAGTGGAATAATTTTATTTTTCTCTAAATGACATTTTTAATTGAAATATGAACCAAAAAATCATAACTTTACAAGCTAAAATAATGATCACCATTTTACTGAAACACATGCCTAATACATTTAGTAAATACAAAGAAAGTGAAACTTGTGGACACTTAATTTAGTATATATGCATATAGTATAATAGCTGTGTCTGGATAAAAAAAACTGGCAATTTACAAAAGTGATGTACACAGTGTGTGTGTGTGGTTTCAAGTGTCTAGTTTAAAGTTTAATGTAATGTTTGTTAAAATAAATACAATATATAATTTAAATAATCAACATCACTATTTAGAGTTCACCAGATTTAATAATATACCAAATTAGCTTCTAACATATGCGATCCTACTCAGGGCTGGAGCAAGCTGAACTGGCGCTCTAGGCAAAGGAAGATCACGTCGCCCTCAACCCGAAAGCAGATGCCGCCCTCACTATTCTGCCGCCCTAGATGGCCTCTATGGACACGCCGGCCCTGATCCTACCAAGTATTTTTTTATTCTGTGCACCGTTGTCGCTTAAATATCAATTACTTTTGTAAAAACAAAATAAGGGTTAAGCAAGTCAAAATGATCTAAGGAATCTACACTCCCACAACTTACTTTTAGGTCTGCCGTACTTCCTGTACAGAGATCAGTAATGCTGATGCAGTGTGTGAGTTTGTGTCCAGTTACCTTGAGCAGCCGGTGTATGTAGTCTCTCTGCAGTCTCTCCTCCGCCTGTTTGAGTCCCAGCTGCTGATCAGAGGTCAGATTCAGCACCTCCACCACCTCCTCCACCCTCTGTCTGCCCGCCTCCACACCTGAGTTTTAGAAGTACACATCAGATAAAAACCCACCACACTGATTTTGTCAGCTCACATTGCTAATAATGTGGCAAACAATTCATCTGTGTGTGTCAGTAAAGGGGAAGAAAAAAGTTTGCCCTTGTAATCTGAAGTTAAAATCTGAAAATGCACGTCCTGTTTGTTTTCGGTTTAATTCTAAGATTAGGTCTGTCTAAGGTATTGAGCGTGGCTAACATACTAAACCACGACCCTCTAGCTGTCAGTTTTGACAACAAACAGAAATGGTGAGCAGGAGAAGTCTGTTTGGCTGTGATAACTCTTCCCAAACCCATCGTTAAGGTTTTAATGATATTAATACTTTTATTGATGCCACTTATTGGTTCAGTATAGAGATCTGCGCGGGACTGAATTTTGAAACCCACTCCCGCCAGGTTTTAGCTCGTACCCGACCACTCCCGCTTACATTGAGGATGTTGCGCTGCCCAACCAGCCCCTTTTTCTACCCAACGCACCCTTTCCCGCTAACCAGCGAGGGGGAGAACAAAACCGAAAACCACTCAGTTATACAGAGTCCAGACAGCCTATAACAAGCTGTTTGTATAAACACACACACACGCTCGCACACACACACACAGCACAAAGGTCTCTCTCTCATTCGCGCACACGCACGCACGCACGCACGCACGCACGCACGCACGCACGCACGCACGCACGCACGCACGCACGCACGCACGCACGCACGCACGCACGCACGCACACACACACACACACACACACACACACACACACACACACACACACACACACACACAAAACAAACTAAACGCAGCATCACGCGGTCTCATTCACACACATACATACGCGTGCTCGCTCGCTCGCTCAGGAGTTGGGAGCGATATTGTTAGTCCGGCCGCTCCAGTCCAAAATTAAACCAGTTACCTACCGCTCCCGTGCTTTATTCAGAAATTTAATCCTGTGCAGCAAAAATCTGGTCGGGTCCCGTGGGTCACGGCTGTACCACGGGAGCCGCGGGAATGCAGACCTCTAGTTCAGAACTTTAATGGTTCTCATATCTGTACTTTTTGTAGCGTTTTTTTTTTTTTTATAAAAAACAACACTGTTTTACAATTTTTTTTTTTTTTTTAAACGTAACAATAAAATTATTAAATAAAATTTTTACTGTAAAAGAATGTTGAATGGTTTGAAGAAAATTTACTCAATTTTTTACCATTCTTCTAGAGAAAAATCAACATGCTTGCCTTTTCTGGCAGAAGTTGGGATCTTTCTTGGTTTATTGTGCTCCCTGCAGTTGAAAATACCCTCTTTGAGTTGCAAAATGCAGTTAAATAATCAGATAATGTTTAAGATTTTTCATTACACGTTCACATAAATGAGTTAACAGTGTTTTGGGAGATAACAATGTAAAAATCAGCTGTTTTTATCACTTCTTAATAAGCATAGTTTATTATTAGGCTATTCATAAGCTATATTTGTAAATACAGTAATGTAAAAGTATATTTAATGTTTAAGATTTATTTATTTGTGTGTTTATTAAACTAATATACTAATTTAGAGAGACCTTATGTGATTGACTGCTAGCAATACAATAATGTGGATGATGTACCTTTAGCTAGGCAGTCGAAAGCTTTTTATTTTTCAGGCTTTTATACTTGACGTGCTCACCAGAACCATGAGCATTTTTCATGTGAGATTGCCAACTGTGCAGACGAATTAGAAAAGGTTGATCAGTTAAATTATGCAACTGTAAGTATTGTTTGTTCAGCAATAATTCTCCTGTACTGATAGCAGAACCGTTAATGTCAGAGTTTATCGATACTTTAGTCTTTTATAATGTAGCACTGATAAAGTACCGAGTTTCGGTTCCCATCCCTACCCTTTTCAGATCTTTCTTAAAGGGTCACGAAACACCAAAACACATTTATTGAGCTGTTGACAGTCGTATATGTGTCCCACACTGCTAAAAACACTATTAGGACACCTATATTTCACTAAAAAGTGTAAATTAGTTGTTTTTGCGTTATTTCAAGCAAATTCGTACTTCCGATTTAAAACGAATTTTTGAAGCTGCGTCACGGTCATGAGATAATAGCCTGTATTCCAGCCTGCACACTGGGCGTCTGTGCCAGAGTGTGTCTTATTACGTCTTACAGTGTGCTGCATTAATGCATGAGTAAAGCTTGGTTCAAACCAATCAGCGCGCTCTATTGTGCAACCTCATTAATATTCATTACTGTCACAGTGTTTACACGACAGAGACGCCACGTTGTGTTGGCAAAACAAGCGTGAAGTGTTGCTTTTATAGTTAAGTTTTGTTTTCATTTTCTCTCTGTGAGAGCTCAGACTCAAGTGTGGATTAACAGTGTACGCGACGCTCGACAACAATAACTTACGTGTCTAAGGAGGATTATTGTTTACCTGAGAGCTGTTCTCATCTGCAAACGCTGAGATCCGGATTCGCTTGTAGTCTCCTCTTTATAAAGACGCGGCTCTAGTTGCTGGTGATTGTCCTGTCTCTACAGATTTGGTAAGTGAGCGACCAGTGCTCTTTGTTTATTCAGTTTGTTCGTATCTAACAAACTATTGCACCGAGTGTAAACACGTTAGCACCACAACCAAACTTTAACCTCGTGTAGGGTTTTTACCGCATTTAGTGACCGGAATAACACATGCGGCTTTCTGACACTACCTGCCGTGTGCATCTAAGTTTCTGGGAAATGCGGAGGTTTTTTTTCTCTCATTTGCCGTGCGGTATCAAACATTGCATGAAAAATACACGCTTATAGCAGTTCCTCAAATCAAATATCTCGTTTGTCGCGAGGGACATGACTGAATTCCCTGAATGAAAGAGCTAAACTGCAGTTAAAGTCCACCATTTAATAATTTGGCAAATAATTCGACTACAGATGTCCATGTAGGTTAAACACCATCACTTTCTACTGTGTGTGTGAATTTTGACTCTGAAACTTGCGCGTGCCCAAATAGACACTCCCACACCATCCCACTTTTCTTCCTCCGACACTCCCCCCTAAACAGAGCTGGACACGCCCACTTTTCTGACTTTTTCCAAAGTAGAGGTGTGAAAACACCATGCAGAAACGAGGGGGTTTCATGGCCCTTTAACAAAACGCCTACTTTACCACATCCAATCAGCTTGCAGTAGAAAAAATAAGCCACGCCCACAGATTTTCATTTAATATTTTGTGTCTCTAGGAACTGCGTCACACTACGAAAAAAAAATTGGCTGGCAGACAGCATTTTGAAAGTGCTTTTACTTCTTATTTAATTATTTAGCCTGACATGTTTACCATTCCAAAACACTTTAAATGTCCCTTAAAATAAAATATATTGTCTTCAATGGTGAAACAAGTTGCAGTTTTTTACCCAGACATTTAAAAAAAACATATTTAAGAGCAGTAATCTCAATACCGTGAAACCGTGGTGTTTTTATCCAAGGTTTTCATACAGTCAGAATCTTACACCCACCGAAATACCAGTAGACAGTGTATTTTCTCACCAGGCATCTTATCTTTAGTGGTGGTGGTGGTGTTATTGTTGTGTGCTGAGCTTTCCTCCGCTGTTGCTCCTCCATCTTTGACCGGTCCGCTGTTTCTGACCGCTGTTTTGTTCTCTTGTGTTTGCTGACGGGCTTCAGTGGCCGAGGGTTTCCCTTTGCCTCTTTCACCAGAGTTAGTTCTGCCTGTTAGCCTGCGGGTTTTCCCCCTGGCCTGCTCCTGAGGGCTGTCGGTGCGCGTTCTGCCGCCCGGCGCCTCTTCCTTCACCCTCGGGACAACGTCTTTGCTTCGGCTGGGGGTTTTCACGCTCTCCCTCTGAGGTTTGGAGGATGACGCTTTGCCAGCATTCGAGCGGGAAGGTTTGAGTGCCTTCACTGGGCTTTTGGGGTCCTCCATGCCACTACACTTCTCTCCGGATGAGACTGAAGAAAAGCCCAAAGGGATCTGGGGTGAAGGTTTCTGGAATGGAAACACACCAGAATCAGACTGTGAGCTGTAGAGCCGCACAATACATCATTTCAGCATCTACATCACAAATGTTTGCATCCATAATAGTTACATCACAGCAGGATCTTAGTGTAAAGTAGTTGATAAGACATTAAGGTTCTATACAGTTCGATTTATGTCTAACATATAGTGAAGTCATTTGAAATTTTGACCTTCTAGTGAAAGCTTATCATTTGTATGTGTAGGTCTGTCATAGATATATGAAGAGTTTAGATGCAACCGCTAAACGCCACTTACGCAAAAAAATGAGCTAATGACATTGAGTGAATGCTTTAAGCGTGTAGTACATGTTCAACAAATAGATTTGCTTAAAATCATCTAAATCCCAGCGTCAGCATATTCAGAAAAAACAGTTTGTTGGCAAAAGCCACTTGCCTTTGACAGCAAGGCACAAATCGGCACGAATCGATGGGGCCTTACTATCTTAATCCCCACCTCTCCAGCAAGAGCTGTTAGCTAAACCTAGAGCTAATCCAAGCTTTAATTAGCTCAGCAAAAAAAAATATATTTTAGTATGATCATTATATAAATAAATGACTTTTTAATGACTGATAAAATAGCACTTTTAAAAAGTTAGTTATTTGTAAGAAAAATCATTATCATTAACACTGAACAACAATATTGGATATTGCATAATTTCCCAGTATCGTGCAGCCCTAGCTCAAAGCATCTGGTGAAACTGTATTACAGTTTTTCTCCATGGTTTGGCTCATTTCTTGAAACAGAAATTACATTCTCAAACTCTAAGATCATTTGGCGAACAGTGTTGCTGTTTAGCACAACACTATAGCTCACTTGCAAAAGCTCATACCTTTCCCAAAACAGTTCACTTATGTGTCAAAACTAAATTTCCTTCTCATTTAAACAGTCAGTGCCCCCAAAATGCTTCGCCTCTTTAGCATTATGTAAGCACCGAAAGTTGAAATGTTTAGATGTTTTGTCATTACGGCACAGGACCACTAAAATATCCCTCATGTCCACCTTACAGTCTTAGCCCAGTCCTTCATTGACAATGGTTACTGTACTGTTTTTGTCTAGCTAACAGAATACAATTGTGTATAAAACTGAAAACAAGAAATAGGATTTTATGGTAAGAGCAGCCTCCGAGGTTTGACATCACACATTGCACTCATACTGCCAAAGAAATGGTCCTTTATTTGTTGTAGTGATCAACCACACACAAAGTAACTTCCATATATCAGAGCAAATAGAATAAATAACTGTAATAAATTGTAATCAAATGTTCCAAGGATTCTCCTACTCTATGGTATTCATGGTATTATGGACTAATTTTTACAATTGAACAGACTATTGTGCATGTAACGACTTATACAATGAAATGACTGACACATTTTGGAGAAATTAACCATTAGATGGAGAATTATCAATCAGTTTAGTTTAAATAGATCTATTCACTTGGAAATTGAGCTAAATTAAGGCTATCTGCACTTAATCATTTGCAAAGATGTGCTTAGGCATTTGCAGTTTGATGAAATGAATAAGAAATTCAATTCTGTTGTGAACAATTGCCAAGTGGTTAGGAGGTGTCCATGCTGTTTTGAGAATGTAGTTTCTGTTTCAAGAAATGAGTCAAACCAATCGAGAAAAACTGTAATATCACAACAAATAAGATTGCAGTAAAAAGGAATATTGCGATGCCAGTTTCTTTCCAATAACATGCAGACATATTTGGGAAATCAGGAAAATACTGACAAAACTGACTTTACTCCTCACTTAATCGAGTTTCTCTACTGTTGAACAGAAAAGATGATGTTTGGCAGAATGTTTGTAGCCCTTACCCATTGTATTTCTTACTATGGAATGCGTGAAATCAACCAGCATTGTTCAACAAAGGAAACTCATAGATTTATAACAAGAGGGAGAATAAACGATGAGGTAATTTGGTCTATTTCATTTTGGGGTGATCTATGTCATGTCAATTTCATCCACTTATCCGGGGCCGGGTCGCTGGGGCAGCAGTCTAACGCCTGTTTCACACCGCAAGCGTCAGCGGCGCGTGAGCAGAGCGTGAGCAGCGCGTATGTCGAGCAGTAGCAGCACGCAGGCGTTTGCCTTTCACACCAGCTGCGTCTGCAGCGCGCAGCTCTTCGGCAGCTGCTGCAGAAATCAACCTATCTCTGTCTATTCTATCTAGTTACCCATGTCTCTCTATATACAAATACACTTTTTAAACTTTTTATCTGCACCAAAGCCCCTCCTATGCTGTTTCTTTAACCTGCAAATGATTATTTTACAAATTTTATAGATCAAATAGTACTGTATGCTTCTCAAGCTAACTTATATGAGAAGTGTCTACAGTCAGAAGACAATCGCCTGTGATATCATGTCATTTGTTATTTGATTGTCAGGTTGCTGTAGACTTAGTTATAATCATATTTATACAATATAGTTATAATGATATTTATACATGATCAAACTAGTGTTACTTTCTCCGCTTCAGTGCTGTCCAGCGGCAGAATAACAGCTCGTTAATTCATGCTCGTGCAGAGGATGAGACGGACAAAAGTAACTAATGCATGCCATTCTTTTACTTATTTTCGTGTTGTGAGATTCACAGTGCAAACAGCCCCCGATAGGAATAACTCGAGTGAACATAAAACAAAGCCGATTAAAACGTTCTTGCTCTGCTCAGCTGCACAGAACACAGCGAGCTCACATCATCCAGCATGCGTGTCGAACTACACTACCCACAATACACTGCGCTATGGACTACAAATCCCGTAAATATTCCATTTCCCCTCTCCTACAACACTAGTGTGCAACTTAAGCAAAACTGATAGTAAAATTGTTTTACATTTGGTTTTGTAGTTCGGGCCTAAATAAATGTTTGTTGCCGTTTTTAATAGTTTAAGTTCATTTGATTGACTATATATAAACCATTTGACATTATTAACGCATTTATTGGGTAAAATTGCTACTTTTTACAGTCATTCAATGTGTTTTGGTCATTCTCAATGCACTGTCACTTTAATTGAGCTTGAGCAGCGTGTCAAAAATAGACCCAGCGCCGAAACTATCGCTGCACTGCTGCTTCGGCGACGCTCACGCCTCGCTCTGACGCACTGCTGCTGCGTGCGGTATGAAAGCTCTAATCTGTTAACATGGACGCCGAAAACACACGTGCTGCTCACGCTCTGCTCACGCGCCGCTGACACTAGCGGTGTGAAACAGGCGTAAGACATCCCTCTCCCCAGACACTTCCTCCAGCTCCTCCGAGGGGGATCCCAAGGCATTCCCAGGCCAGCCTAGAGGCACAGTTCCTCCAGTATGTCCTGGGTCTTCCCCAAAGCCTCCTCCCGGTGGGACATGCCTGGAACACCTCACTAGTTAGGCATCCTGGAGGCATCCGAAACAGATGCCCGAGCCACCTTAGGTGACTTCTCTCAATGTGGAGGAGCAGCAGCTCTACTCCGAGCTGCTCCCGGGTGACAGTGATCCTCACACCTCCTCGCTCCTCCATGGACTGCTATCTTATTGTGGTGGAGAGGTTTGAGTGCCTGAGTGATCCTAAAAGCTATGATGCCGGGGGCTAATGCCCCTAGTAGAGTCTCCCAAGGCAAAAAGTTATTAGGTGACAGGTCAGACTAAGTGCGGTTCAAAAACCACTTATGAACATCATTGCATCAGAGGACTGTGACGTCACCCGGTATGGCGCAGCCGGGCCCCACCCTGGAGCCAGGCCTGGGGTTGGGGCTCGTAATGAGCGCCTGGTGGCCGTTTTTTTTTTCCACGGAACCCAGCCGGGCTTAGCCCGAAGGAGCAATTTGGGACCATCCTCCTGCAGGCCCACCACCTACAGGAGGAGTGGTAAGTGGTTGTGCATTGTGGAACGGGTGGTGGTTGAAGGTTAGGACCACGACAACCCGATCGTTGGCACAGAAACTAGGTGATCTATCTCTTTATATAATGCGGTACGTCATACTAAACCAGGGGTCAGCAACCCGCGGCTCTAGAGCCACATGCGGCTCTTAAGCGATGCCCTTGTGGCTCCCTGAAGTTTTTTCAAAAATGTTCAAAAAGATGGGGAAGGTTAGTATATATTTTTGTTTTAATATGATTTCTATTGGAGGACAAACATTTTTAACGTTTTCAAATGCTGTAAAAGTGTGTAGAATTAATATTTAATTTCAACATTTCTGTCAACGAAGATTTGCGCCATAGCCTGCGACACAGGTTTCTATCAGCAGGGCGGGATGCCGGGCAGGTGGCTGTTGTAAACAAACCGGGAGATAATAAAGCATGGAAAACCGTTCACAGATGGTGACTACATGAAGGAGAAAAAAATTTAAGATATACCTCTCTCTGCTAAGACAGTGAAGGAAAGGGCTATTAAAATGGCAGGTAACATCACCGATCAGCAAACCAAGGACATTAATTCAGTGCCAGCATACTCAATTGCCTGTAATGTGACCGATATTCAATGCGCTTTTATGCATGAACTCTGATGGGCCGCAAGAAGAAATGATCAAATTAATATCACTGAAAGACCAGAGGCTGTGCTGAAGTGTTTAAATGACAACGAAATAAACACCAACCACCTGATTTCAGTGGCTATTTAATCATGAAGGCTCATTATGTATTTGTAGCCAACTTACTCATTTTTATAGTAGGCTAATATAGCTACTATAGATACAGTATGTGTTTCCTTTATTATAAGGCTTTACATTTTTTTGCGGCTCCAAACATATTTGTTTTTTGTTTTTTTTGGTCTAATATGGCTCTTTCAACATTTTGGGTTGCCGACCCCTGTACTAAACAATAGGATGATTCTAGCCCTTTTTTTTTTTGTAAAGTGAAAAATCAGAATAATGGAAAAGTCTCATAAAACTGAATTTACTGCAATTCCTGAAAGATAACCTGAAAAATAAAATCAACAACAACAACAGTGCAGTTCATTTAATCAAACCTAATCAATAATTTTAAGGGAAAAAAAGTTATTTAATTTAATATTATTTAATTTTTACTTTAACAGGAACAATGAATATGAGAAAACATCATTTTAGTTCATTTTACCGACTACAACTAAGCCCAGAAAAATGTTCACATACTGATGCCATAACTGACACAAGATTTTAAAACAACTTACTTCCAAATAGAATGCTTATGACAAAAAAAGCAGAAAAAAGGAAACATCAATTTGAGGCAAGAAAACTTTTTACTTATCAGCAGAATCCACAGCTGATGTTACTTTCATTTCACTGGAAATGTAAGGTAAATTTCAGCACAGTGCAACATCATACTCAGACATATACAGAGCTCTTACACATTTTCACAGTCAAATTTAAGCACTTATCACGCACTTTCCATATGCATTTTTAACTTTTCCAGCACTTTACAAGTGGCAAATTACTTATTTACATACGTCATACACTACATTATATCAGATGCTGTTTGTTGCAGTAATTTCAGGTTTTCTACTTATTTCATCACGTCAAGACTTGAAGACCTTTTTAAGACCATTATAAATTAAATTTCAGACTTACACAAGGCTAAATGCTAAGGATTGTTTTTTTTCTAATGGCTCAGTTAAAACATAAAAAGCGTTATTGTAAGGAAAATAATCATATTGGTAATAAATTGAATAACATTTTGGTAAAACGAGATGGAATGTTAATGATTGGTTGCATGCTGGCAAGACTGAGTAGCTTTACAAGGACAATTTAAGACCTGTTTAAAATTTAAGACTTACAACACAAAATTTCAATGATTTTAAGACTTTTAAAGCTTAAAATTTAGTTTTACAAAATTTAAGACAAAGACTTTTTAAGACCTTGCAGACGCCCTGATTCTGTAGTACAGTATAGCATGAATAAAATCCTAAAGTCCTAAATGCAATTTACTCAAATCTTATACGTAAAAAAGACCACCAGATTGCGTTACAGTGATATCCACATACTCCAGAGTTTACATTTTACGCATAAGCAACATATTTATATTATTTAAATAGTCAAGTTATTATGAAAGCAACGCAATTTTCAAGCATTTATCCAAAATCTAAGCACTTTTCAAATCACTGAAAACACATTTTCAAGGATTTGCAATAATACCCGGTATACCCTGCATGTTTTAATAAAATAAGCACAATGCATGCAGTACACACTGCAGAAATATGACATAATGCATACTTTCTGAGAAAACAATCCCTACTAATATGGATCCAACATGAATTAACTACTATCCATCCATCCATGCATCAAGACTAATTATCAGAATATAGGGATGTAACGGTATCAGAATTTCACGGTACGGTAATTACCTTTACAGGAAAAACAAAACTAATGAAAATACTCCAAAAAAGTGCCAAAAGTGTCAATGCCATACAAATTAGCCATCTATCTGTAAGCTTTGAAACAGGAACTTCAATTTTTCAATTTTAATAACAAAAAATTATTAAATCATGTAAAAAAATAAAGTTTTAATTTAGTATTGTTGAAAACTCATCACATTCAACATTTAATCACTCACTCACTCACTTAGATAGAGATGAGTTTTTAAGGAAAATTATCATATAAATATAATCTGGTAAAAGCTGGGATCTCTGGGCATTTACAATGTCCCCTGCAACAGAAATAAAAACCCCTCTCATTTGGGACTGAGGTTTCTGGGACAGAGATATGACTTGGTCCAGGTTGACAGCAGTGGGTAACGTTGTGCATTGTCTTTCCACCACTTGAGAGGACAAGCCATGAGTGAGATAGAGGTCTCTTTGCGGTACAAGTCAATGTCTGCATCAATCTGAACAGTGTGCTGTATTCTGCAGTCCCCATGACTGTTATTAGTCGTATTCCCCAACTTGCAGGCAGGTGCACACATAGGGCTTAACCTGTGCACTGCACATGCCCTTTTTAGTCTTGGATAGAAAGTGCCCTTCCAAAATGATCAAAAGTGCTCCCGCGACGCGACACACCCTCCATCCCACCCTCCGTCCCACCCTTCAGTAGGCGCACGACAACACCGCTCTCAAGTATGCGCACTCACAAAAATTGCTATTGCTGTATGACGGTATTTACAATATCGTTACATGCCTAGAATATATATTAAGGCATTTCATTTTATTATGATATTTATATAATGTCCAAAACACATTTGGTTTCATTTTGGATGCACAAATATCAAAATCTTCACCTGTTCCCTATAACAACATTAATGACCTGTAGGCCTGAACAAACAAAACAAGTCACACATGAAGTGTCATCATTATTAAACTGCTAGCATTAATTAGCACACTAATGTGCCAATATAAAACCAACTTTACCTCAATAAGTATTGCACCAAGCACATCTGAAACGCCAGTAAGCTTTATTTTCATCGAATGAGCTACGACTTTGCATGTTAAATTTAGCTAATCAAAGTATCATAATGAAAATAAACAGTTATTTGACATTTTCATTCCAGTTTTGGCTAAATCAGCAGAACTCATGGTAGTAGTTACTTTCATTTCACTGGAAATGCAACAAAGTTCAGCACAATGCTCCATGCTCTAACACAGTGGTTCTCAAACTGTGGTACATGTACCACTAGTGGTACGCAGGCTTCCTTTAGTGGTAGGCGGAGGAATGAAATGTCATGTACATGCTACACACATTTAAACATTTATCAAAAATGATGGATATAATATGCCACATATGACATATAGCCTATATTTCTAAGGTAATCTACCACGTTTTTTTAACTGTGCAGAGTTGTAGCTGCTTTATTGGGCCGACTACGTTACTGTATTTCAATACTGCTCATTTTGGTGGTACTTGGAGAGACTATTTTTTTCTGAGGTGGTACTTGATGAAAAAAGTTTGAGAACCACTGCTCTAACATATACAGGGCTCCTAAACATTTTTTAAAGTCAAATTTAAGCATTTTTCACGCACTTTCCATATGCATTTTTTACTTTTACAGCACTTTACAAGTGACAAATTACACATTTACATACTTCATACACTACATTATATCAGATGCTGTTTGTTGCAGAATTCTCAGGGTTTCTACAGTTTTCATTTAGTCAAATTTAAGACCTTTTTAAGACCCTTATAAATTAAATTTCAGACTTACAAAAGGCTAAACGCTGAGGATGTTATTGTGAGAAAGATAAACCATATTGATAATAAATTAAAGTTTTGGTAAAACTTTTATTGAGATGGAATGTTAGTAATTGGATGCATGTTGGCCCGACCGGGTAACTGAACATGGACCTAGGAAAACAACACTACATTTCAGTGATTTAAAAATTGTGTTTTAGGAAATTGTAAGACCTGCGGACACCCTGATTCTGTAATCTAGTATAGCATCCTAATGAACAACATTCTAAAGTCCAAGATTAACTCTCTTAAATGTAATTTACACACATCTTAAACACAAAAGACAACCAGATCATGATACAGTGATACCCACAGACTCCAGATCTCATATTTTACACATAATCAACATATTTATTTCATTTAAACAGTCAAGTTATTATGAAAGCAAACAATAACATTTTCAAACACTTTACCCAGAATCGAAGCACTTTTCAAAACACTGAACACACACATTTCAAGAATGTTTGGACAGAGGTAAAGTTGGTTTTATATTCGGATATTCAGACATTCTCCTTCATAATATAATTTCAGAAAAGTGTTCCTTAAATAGGGAAATCACATTAGCAGCAAATGACTATCAAAGTACAACATTGTTCACAGTGAATTAGATCATACTAAGTCATACTTGCAAGCTAAATGAGATTGAATATGCAAAGTAACATGGTAAACAGTATAGAGACTGCTAAACGAACGAATGTGTGAATATAAAACCAACTTTACCTCTATAATTTTCAGCACCTGTAAGAACCCGGTATATATAATGCATGTTTTAATAAAATAAGCACAATGTATACAGTACACACACTGCACACTCTGTTACATAATGCATAATTGCTGAGAAGACAATCCCTACCAATATAGATCTACATAAATTAACTATCATCCATCAAGACTAATTATCAGAATATATATATATTAATGCATATATATTTTTATTACATTTATATCGCGTTCAAGGCGTCATTAATTTTAATTTCAGATGCAAAAATATTAAAATCTCCACCTGTTCGCTATTACAACTTTAATGACCTGTAGGCCTGAACAAACAAAACAAGTCACGCAGGAAACACCATCATAACTAAAACCGCTAGCATTCATTAGCACGTTAGCAGGAAGTACCTGCCCTGATAATGTACTTTGCGTGTTTGAACACATTACTCGTTTCCAAACACCACCACAAAAACATTGCATGTAACCTTGCCATGATCAAACACCCAAAATACAACACAATCCCAATAGTTACAAACAGAACACGTTTAAATGGAACAAATAAACACTTATAATCGCGTTTCATCCACATTAGGTGTCATTTGATGGCAATTCCCCAAAGCAAACTTTTGTGCATGTAACTAGACTTAGCTCGCGGTTGCGCTACAAACGCCTCGCGCAGCTTTACTTCGTTTATGTAGTTTTTCTGTCTTACCTGGATTCGCTAATGTGTGGTAGATCAGTAGAACATCCTGAAAACGATCATAAATAAAGGTTACGGTTCGGTTTAATCGCCATGAAGCCCGGCGCTGATGTTGTTTTTGTTTTCGGCCCTTTTCGAGACGCTGAGCGCACGCGCCATGTTAACTCTGTCCGCGCAAGGCATTGTGGGCCGCGTCAGTGCGGCAAGCGGAGGGTATATGGGATACTGCTACGGAGCAGTATCCCATATATATGGGATGAGCCATATTTTTCTCCGATCAATATCTGAAACAAATAGCTACTTAATTACAAATAAGATAAAATAAGTTTCATTTAGAATTATTCACTGTACATACCCAGTCAATACTCTTTTAGTAAGATATAAAAAAGATATCGATACTAATTGTTCATTTTGTGGGCAGCACCCTGAGTCCCTGGTTCACTTATTTTGGCAATGCTCTAGGTTACTTTGGAAGGATTTTTCTTTTTTTATTATTGAGAATGTTGATAAAGAATTTTCCTTACTATGGTATAATGTTTTGTTTGGTTTAGTTAATTATAAAACAGAAGCTTTACATAAAAAGTACATTTTCTTAATCTTCTTATCTTATTAACAAAATTTTACATACATAAATGTAAATTTTTTAAACCA